>NC_136489.1:145601949-145649449 GCF_053919585.1 Euprymna scolopes
CTTATTTGCAACTGGAATTTATCCTTGATAAGTTGTGATATTAAAAATAAAAACAAACAAATGAGAACCCCATGATCAGATAGTTACTTAGTTTATCTAACCACGTGACGTCGAAGAAATTTGAAGATAAAAATTAAATCAAGTATTTTCCCAGAATTTTAGCTAATGCACACATCATGTAAGCTTTCAAACCTTTCATTCTCTTCATGGAAATATAATCCAGACACAACCATAAGTTAAGAAATTGGGTGTCTATTTAGTAAAATTAAAATAGAATACACAAAACCATCATTTCTGTTTAGGAGAGCATACTATTATTGCTCCCTAGAAAAGAATAAAGAGAGTCTCTTCTTCTCTGAACTCAGATATCGACAACATAACCTTTTTATTTTCATGGATTCACTATGCCGAATATTTACCCTTTTTATATAAGCGACTGTAAAAAAGAAAGTGCTGTTATCTCTTTTTTTTTCTTCTACCATTCCCTATATCTTCCATTTGTCCTCTTTGTTCTTTTCTGGGTCATATTAACATACCAAATGTGATTGAACTAAAAACTAACCAATTTAAACCCACGAACCAACGTGCATACACTTTTATTGATAAACTTATTTATGCAGCTTGTGTATTGTTGGACCTCTTCTGTATTTAAGAACAATGGATACCCTCTGAAATGGTGTCTACAAGATAAGGTGTTTATAGTAAACTTTTGTTACGTAATAATGACTGTACTTCTCGTGTCCTAGCATTGCTTAAGTTCAGTGGAAAGGAGAAATCCAAGGCGATGTCGAGAAGATCTGATCGAATTTCATGTTTTCCGTATTCTATGCTAGTTTAGCTGGGAGGGGGGTAATCTTCCCTACTTAATAATGCTGTAGGCTTATCTAACTCAATTGAAGTCTCTTCAACCATAGGAAAATGTGATACAAAGTAAGAAGGTGGGATTGGAAAGTCATCATACCAGAGGGGATGCACTGCAGTTCATAAAAATTGCCTGAGCAATTATGCTGGTATTTTCTGGTGGAAGTGCCTCAGGCGATTAGCAGTAAGCTAACACATCTCAAAGCGATATAATAAAGCTTGTGAGGGTGGACCGCCTATGAATGCATAGAACTCTACCGTCCCCACCCCTGACAGAGTAAAGGCACGGACGTCAAAATGTTCCACACTTTGTTTAACAGATTATTGAGAACGTATCCTTAACTGATTTGCCAGTTTTTATACCGTGGTGTTGACTTGCGATGAATTTCTACTGTCGACTTGTTTGTTTATGTGACACTGGTTTACTCTATCATTGTGGAGGTGGTCCTACTACACCACAAGAATTTATGAATCAACAAAAATGTTATGGTAAATATAAATATATGAGTAGTTCAATAAAGCAAGAAACGAAAGCTATTCAAATACTCTTTTTATGTCAAGTGCTTTGATATACGTTCATGCGTTTTGTTGCATTGTGGCGGAGTACGAATAATGGTTTACGCGTATAGGATTTAATTAATGGATACAAGTGTCAAACAAAACGGTGAAAAGTAATAATGGAAAACAAAAAACAAAAGCTCAAGTTGTTATTAATGCATCTATTCTAACACGTTTCGCCTTTTAACTTCTGTGGATTAGTCGAATTAAATAAAAGAAAATATTTATCATATCTATCAACGGAACAAAATCGTGATTTCATGGTAGTGGTCTTGTTATTACGCGTGATAACGAGGAGAGACATTTCGACGCTGTATAATAGTTTTTTTAACGCACAAACCGTTGAACTATTTAAAATGTGCGTATTACGTCACAAAATGAACTATTTAAAATGTGCGTATTACGTCACAACAAAAAATGATGTCGCATATTTTGTTTGTTTTTACATTCACTTTACTCTTCTGAAAAGCTGGAAGGCAAAACTTGTTATCGATATAAATCATTTGTGCATTTCATTCATCTCGTCAATTGTAACAATGTGTGAGTCATTAAACACGCATAAACGATAAAATGTTAAACATATTTATGTTCATTTAAATAATATTTCAATTTTATGCTTTAGTTATTGAATTTAGCTTGATTTGCACAAAAGGGTTTTGAGCCACCAACTGAAACGCTTATATTATTTGAAGGAGAGATTATGTAAAAACATGTTTCATTAAATAATTTGACACTTGTCTCTTACTGTCACGGAAAAACTTTTTGGTTTAATTTGGAAAAGCACAGGACAGGGGAATACAAAGTAATTTCAGAACCTGAAAAATCAAAAATATCAGCAAATGTCAATAACAAATAATAAATAAAGTATTGTGGCAGTAACACAAAATAAAACATTCATTATCTGAACTTTTATTGAATTAAAACAAAATTAAGAAAATTCTAACAACATAAAATATAAGTCTTTTTTTAATTAAAAAAATTTAAAGGAATAAAAGTTGTCAAATGGTATGACTTTGAAATGTCAAATGGTATGACTTTTAAATGTCAAATGGTATGACTTTTAAAATCTATAAATACTTTTAAACAGTAATGGAATGCGTGTGACTTTTTGTTTTGAAAAACATTTTTGGAAAATTATAATAAAAAAAAATAGAAGTTAGTTGCTTAAATTTTTACACAAAAAATTTGAAATGTTATCTGAACATTTATTGAATTAAAACAGAATTAAGAAAATTATATGTCTCTCCCTGTTCTGCGCTCTTCAAACTGAAAACAAAAAAGGTTTTCTGTAACAGTAATGCGCAAGTGCCAACATTTGTTTTTATTTTGTAAGTCTGAATATGTACTAAATGTAATTTTTCCTCCAAGAAGAAGATATATGAAGATAATTTAAAAACATTTTTATATTAGAAACACAACCACAGACGTTTCCAATAATTAACAGTTTCATATAGTCAGGCTGTCACACTCAATGCATCTGTATAAGAGATAATTCATAATTCTTAATTCATATAGAAATGATGCTCTCGGCGAAATAACAAACAGAGTTGTGAGATTTGGTTGGCTTGTAACTTGGGTAAATTGAAATCTACTGTAACGTATCCATCTCTGCATTTTCTCTCCTCGTGCATATTAGCAGTAGCAAATCACAGTTAAGACTAACGCTCTTTATTTTCTCACAAATCCAATGGTCTATTTCTTATTGTCTTCTGACTGGCCATATGCATCGACCTACCTGAAGTGTAAGGCATTCAATATATTGCAACATGTAATTTATCTTTCCCATGGCGGGAAATTCAGTTGTAAGTTACATTCTTCTGGAGGTGAAAGTTTCAATCTGAGGGCGACACTCAAAAATACCATTGCAGATTACTTAGGAATTTTACCCAAGCATGGCCGTCTTGTGGAGCGTATACTACTCCCGTGGATTTAATAAAGAATTCTGTTTGAAAATCCCTGCAGATTCATGAATCCAACAAGATACACCTGAGGAAGGTCGGAGCCTACATCGACCGAAATGCCATGCGAATAACACTCAAGATGAGAACAGTAGTCCGATGAATCCAAATAGTATTTGCCTGGCGTAAAATTTGAATCTAGGAAAAGATGAAGTCGTTTGTATTAAATCATATAATACGAAATCAAATTTATTTTTATAATTAAGGTCGATTATTCATTTTTATTGGGTGGTTTAGTTGCTTTACTTTGTACAGCGAAATTTGAAGTCTTAATATTATTACAATAAAATATGCATCCGTTGAAAGTTAATGCGTAATCAGCCAAAGACTAATGTAATTTATCTCTAAAGCATGAAAAATATGATAATTAGATTTAAATTTATCATTAAAATGTACTCTCGAATGACATTACTTAATTAATACTTTGAGGAAGTGAGCAGTTTAACATGTTAAAATGATGCATGAATAATTGGCAAGGCGCACCCATCATACCTAATTTAAAAATGGCGTTGTCCTTCTGTAGGTACATGCAAAGAAGTAACCATAATGCATGAAAATTTATGTTTATTTATTTTCATAAATCTTGAGAGAATCAAATCTAGAAATAAATGCAACGTTGTTTGTTTTCATAAGGTAGATTAAATCTGACAAACAATTAAAACTAAATGTTCTTATAACTATAAAGATAGTAAGAAAAACATCGTTTTTTTTAGTTTCTAATTTCAAGTGCTTTTTAGTTTGAAAATTAAAAGGAATAAAATGTCGCTTATCTTAAAAGGAATAAAATGTCCCTTATCAAGGGAGAAGTATCGCTGATAATTGATGTCAGTAGAGAAAATAAACTCAAAACACTTTCCAAATTGTGTTTTATTTGATATGTAAATATTTCTACCATTGGTTATCATGACCTATGGAAAGTTCCGTCTTGGCAAGAAATTTATTTATTATTTATTGGAATTGAAATTTTATTTTGGAGAGTGATAGTACATCAATGGAAATTTGGGTTTGCGATCCTCACATTACTTACCTCTTCAGGAAGTTAGACACAAAGACAGTTGTTACGTGCACAAGTATTAAGGTACCCTGTCGAACAAAATGCCTGAGCAGCCTCATATTTAACCATGAAAATTTTCTTTCGCGAGAAGTGGTTGAGGTAATTGTTATCCAATGGACCAGATGTTCGTTAACTGGTAGATTCCCTTAGGGCAGCGTACCCTAAAAAAATGTACTAAACTTCCGTAAAATGATGTAATGTAAATGTAAAATCGTACACATGGCCAATCATTATTAGAATTTCGGCTTTTCTGTAGATCGATGTCGGACACGTATGCTGTCAATTCTGGTGCATCCTGTCTATTTCCTGACAATACTTCTTTATAATCACTGTTTCGCCAGTATTTGAAAGGTTACTGTAGATTAATTCGCCAACGTAATGAGCATAACTTGGTTCTGGAGCTTCTGACCTAATAATAGAGCTGACCATGGCCGATTATTTAAAATATTTACATCTGGTCGCACATCAAAATACGACAGAAAATAAGTTTTGGAAAATGAAGGACTAACAACTTCTGAAACGGCAAGTTCGTTTGAAACGTTAAGTTTCGTTTCGCGAGGTTCCTTTGATTGTCCCAGTTGCGTGATACAAAACTGACGAATAGCTTATGCGTAACTTTTCGGAAAATTTCCAGAAATCTACGTGTTGGTCTGCTATAACTGAAAACTTCGATCCGTCGTTGTTAACTGCATACTTTCGCTTATAACCTTATTCAATTTCAACGTCATCATCTTCAGGGCAAAAGTTGTTAAAGCAGTGCTGCAGTGTACATTTGTTGACAGACCCATGATTGAATTCTCTGTTGGTGTTACAAGTTACCTCTGCTGTTTCATGACAAAGTGTGAACTCATACGAAAAGATTATCTGCATTTACATAGAATTTACTACCAAATAATATTGAATTGTAATATAACACCGCACTAATGTAGACGGATTTCGTTTTGCTTTTTATGCTCAAATAATCTCGTGCTGATTGGCACAAAGTAGATCTTAAGCACAATAACCCCACAAATACACAAGTCGTACAGAGAGATAATTTAAACACAGTTTCGATTTCAGAAACTGAACTCTCCCTAGGAGTAACTCTTTTTCACTTTTTATAATGTTTAGATATGATTTGGCCGATCATCTTGCAAAACATCTTAGGAAACGTAATGTATCGCCCAAATACACTACCCAAGCTAAAACCCTTTATTTTTATCGTTTATTATTCATATATTTCAATGTTTTATTTTTTCCAATATAGCACTAGATATTTTTAAACCACCACATACGCGCTAGCATCATGCTTCGCGGTTTGTTTTTGTTTTCTGTTTTACGTTGTTTCAAATCATCACTTTTTCTGAATATGTTTGTATATCCGAATCAAACCGGACAACCTCTTGTTTTTCTTTCTGTTTTCTGCAATTGGTTTTATTCATTTTTGTTTTGTTTTTCATCTTTTTTTCTTCTATTACATATTTAATTAAGCATTTTCTTCATAATTTAGTGGCAAATTTAAATTACACAATATCTGGCATTATTTTCCAATCGACATAACAATTGCCGTCTTTAATATGTATTCATTAAAGATTCACATGCGTTATTGCTAAGGACGACACATTAAATTGCAATACAAAAAAAATGCAGTGTTGACATACATCTAATTGCAATTCTCATTCATCTAGATAATGTTACAAGACTTATTTAACGAAAGACACTTTTTTAATGAAAATAATACACATTATAACCGTATATTTATTCAAAATAAGATTTGTTCAGGTCGTGTCCATACAAAAAGAATTTTTCCTTTCTCCATGAAATGAAACAAACGATATTACACTTGATTCACTGTCAGAACGAATCAAAATCATCGGTAACTTATTAATATTCAATTGTAATGTAAATAATACACATTTCTGGGTAAAAAAAATGAGCTTGGTTTATTTACATATTTATTTTGAACAAATTTTTTTTAATAAATTAACTTGGCTAATGTTATAAATTTACTTTGAAAAAAAATGTTTTAAAAAATCAGTTTGGCTCATTTTAAAGAGCCTTCCATAACACGCCTATACATTTGGGCATATTGTTGCCGACATATAATTTTCCATTCTTCTTAACTACTTTCCAGAATGACGTTTTATTTGCAAATTTTCTACCAGACAATTTTCTTTTGATTGTGTCCCACAAATTTTCTATTAAGAATTAAGATAAAAAATTCAAGCTAGAAGATTGTTTGAAAAAAATTATCATCAAACCAAGTTTTGGTTAATTTTGCAGTTTGAGTTCAAATAAGATATTTTGCTGAAAATAGTAAAACAACAAATATTGAACCGTGAAAATTAATCCTGTTTCTAAAATAAAGATTATTCTTCGGTGTTCATGCTCTTAATACACAGAGTAAACTGTACAATACCACGTGAGAAAAATAAATCCAGAGCCATAATTCGCAATTGATCAAACAATGCTCTGAAACAACTTTCAAAAAGAAAATGTTGTATTGCGTGTTGTGGTCCCGTAAGGGTTCGGAAGAAAGCCACAACTCGAGTTAATGGAAACAAAATATATTGAACAGAAACATTAATATAACAAATAAAGTGTGTTGTTATACGTCAGTTCGGCTGCCAAGTGCGTATGAATTGTGAATAACTATGTGCTACCACCAAGAGACATATGATCCTGGTCTTTATAACAAGCGGAAGAGTTTGTTATTACCCGTAGGATGGACACACTCCAATATTAAGTAAAAAAAAAATCCTATCCATTTTTATTCTTTTATGATAATAAAAACTGTTTTATCTTATGGCTATTGTTTTTCGAGAAAAATTATTACTTCTCTCCGGTTTTGAATTCTTGGCCGAATGCGTAAGGATGTCTTTTTTTGTAACTTAGAGCTGCCATTATCAGCACTGAGTCACGTCTTTTTATGAGTTAGCATCGCCTTTCTACATTACATGTTTGCTCATAGTTTTACAAATTCTTTTCATATGGTAAAGAGACTTTATTCCTGCTTAAGATGGTAAAAAATTGTTTATTTTCTAATATTAAAAATATTTTTCTCTTCTGGGCATATACACAGTAAGTATACATTTATTAAAATAAGTTTTTTTTTTCAAATCAAGCCACACACACAAAAATAAATGAAACTAACCATATATAATTACACCTAACTAACTATTAACAAAGGTTTCAGATAATTAATAACACTGACTAACAACAATTTTGTTGTCTGCATTTTTTTCCAGACGATTTAGGACAAATCTAATGCGCTGAATCCAAGAATTATATTTGTAATTTTTTTTAGCTATAACTACATATCGTTTTTTACGTTTTGTTGTTGTTGTTTGTTTTTTCATGTTTCAAGCATTTTAGAAGAAGTTGGTTAGGATAAAATGGCATGTTGAATTGGATTGGAAATGATTATTTTAATGACAAAAAGTATTCAGGTCCTATAGATTTGAGGGATCAGTTTGAAATCATAAAATCTCGAAATCTAAAAATTGGTGGTCATCGTACGCGAAGAAGAACTGGTCAGTGAGAAAGGAATTGGTGCATTGCAAAGAAAGGAACGTCATCAACGACCCTCTGATGGACAGAGAGAGGATACTCTTCCAACCGATGCACATCAAACTCAGCTTACTGAAGCAGTTCACCATAGCTCTGGACAAGGGTGATGACTGCTTCACTTATTTATGCCAGGCTTTTCTAGGATTGTCTATGGAGAAGTACAAAGCTGGCATCTTTGGCGTTCTTCACATCCGATAACCTATAAGAGATCCAGAGTTCGAAAACTCAAATTCCAAAATTTCATCATGACAAGTTTCAAGAAAAAATACACGATTAAACCCGGTTCTCCAACTTCCAACGTAGACCCCTACTACCATGTCTCCTTCTCCAACATCAGGGGTCTTCGTTCTAACATTCCAGAGGTTGAAACCCAATTACAGGAGACTAAACCAGACCTTTTATTTTTAAGTGAAACTGGCATTGGACAGGCTATTTCCCTAGATGAGTTTGCAATTTCAGGATACTCTAACTTAACTTCTAAATCTGACCCCCAAGATCGCCATGGGTATGGAATATGTGCCTATATTAAAGATAGCTTTCCATGTGGGAGGGACATCTCCAGGGAAGATCCTAACTTACCCTATATGTGCTTCCGGGTTGCTTTAGTTCACACTACTGCATTTATATTTACTCTCTATCGCCCCCACAACAGCGGAGTTACTATCTTTCAAAGCATATCTGAGAAAATTGACCAAGTCCTTTCTACTTATCCTTCAGCTAACATTCACGTATGTGGAGACTTCAATGTTCACAACGTCGAATGGTTGACCCACTCAAACAAGACCGATTATGAGGGGAGGTTCTGTCATGATTTCTCCATTGCTTATAACCTCACTCAGATTGTTCAGGAACTACCCGTGTGCCCGATAATGACGGCCAGTATGCGAGCCTACTAGACCTTTTTCTCACAATTTGCTCTGAACTATGTTCAGTTTCTGTTCTGTCGCCTCTTGGATCTTCCGACCACTCTGTTGTATCCATTAAGATAAAAATGAAATGTAATAAGTCCCCAGACGTACCTCTTCATCGTACAGTATATCGATACACTAAGGCTGACTGGGATAGCTTCCGTACATTTATATCTGATCTACCTTTGCATTCCATGTTTAAAAAGGATGTGTCCTCTATAGTATTAGACCTAACTGAATGGTTAATTGTAGGTATTGACCATTTCATACCCTCTAAAAAGTTTCAGCAAAAACCTAACAGCCAGCCATGGTTCTCTCCAGAATGTGCTGCTGCGATTGCGCACAGAAATCACTTTTTCCACTGCTTCAAACGTAATAGATGTATGGAAACTAAAGCCGTTTTCAGGACTGCCAGCAACCATTGTAAGAAAGTAATAAGGAACGCAAGAGTGTTGTATGCTCAATCTGTTAAGTCCAAAGTAGCTGAGCAGCGGCTTGGTTCCAACCAGTTTTGGCAAATAGCAAACAGAATCCTGAACAGAAGCGTGTGCTCCATCCCAACTATTATCAATGGACCTGAGGTAATCTCGTCAGCATCAGACAAAGCCAAACTCTTTGTCAAGAACTTTGCAGCTAATTCTACCCTTTGCGACCAAGACCGCCAACCCCCAATATTTCCTCCTGTATCAGAAAACACGCTATGTGATATACGTATATCTGTACGTGATGTTGCGAAGCTAATCAAAAACCTTGATTCGAGTAAAGCAACTGGCCCTGATGGTATTCCAATTATAGTACTCAAAAAACTTCAACCTGAATTAGCGCCCATACTTACAAAACTGTTTAAACGTTGTCTTAAGGAGAATAGTTTCCCATCTCCCTGGAAAATCTCATCAGTATGCCCTGTATTTAAGAATTCAGGTGATCGCTCATCCCCCTCTCAGTACAGGCCAATAAGTCTCCTGTGCGTCATGAGTAAGTTGCTAGAATCTGTGTTAAATACAGAAGTAATCAAACATCTCAACAAAAATAACCTTCTTAGTGACACTCAATATGGTTTCCGTTCTGCTAGATCTACAGCAGATGTCCTTACAGTTATATCGCATAGGATTAGCAAATCTCTCGACGGTGGCAATCTTTCTAGGGCAATTGCTCTTGACATATCTAAAGCCTTTGATAGGGTGTGGCATAAAGGTTTACTTCATAAGATCGCTAGCTATGGTATAGCTGGAAAAGTCTTCTCAATTATTAAATCATTTCTTTCTGATAGGTTCATAAGAGTAGTAGTTGAGGGGCAAAAATCAGAAGCTCACAGTATTAATGCCGGTGTCCCTCAGGGATCAATCCTGGGCCCAACTCTTTTCCTGATCTACATTAATGATCTTCCAAATCATATCCTTACATCATTTGTAGACATTTATGCTGACGACACTACCATTTATGGTACCACATCTAAGACAGTAAACGACCAAGTTCTCTCCAATTCTCTCTCCTCTGATCTTGAGCACGTAGTACAATGGGGAAAGGAGTGGCTGGTTACTTTTAATGCATCTAAAACCAAGCTTCTCTCTTTACATCATCAACATTCTAATCCACATTTGTCATCAATTGAAATGAATGGCTCTCGTCTTCAGGAGGCCTCAAGTTTTGACAAGCTTCTGGGCTTGACCATTACTCCTGATCTTAAATGGAACACGTATATCAAATCTGTTGCCAAGGCCGCTGGAAAAATGGTGGGATCTTTCTATCGATCCAGTAGATATCTCACTGCTGATGCTATTCTCTACCTATATAAGAGCCAGGTACGTCCAAGGATGGAATACTGTTGCCACATCTGGGCAGGAGCTGCTAGAAAGGACTTGTCCTGCCTTGATAGAGTTCAAAATAGACTTCGTAGCCTCGTAGGAGATGTCCTTTTCTCCTCCTTGCAACCTCTATCTCACAGAAGAGATGTTGCGAGTTTGTCTCTGATGTATCGTTATTTTCATGGAAAGTGTTCAACTGAGCTTCAATCTATGGTCCCCCCTCGCCAAACTTTCACAAGAAACACTCGTCTAGCTGTAAACACTATCAATAATTTCCCCCACTCTTTATCTGTGCCTAAACCTAAACGTAGATTCCATGAACAAAGCTTCTTTCTTAGAACTGCACGCCTGTGGAATTGTCTTCCGTTTTCCTGCTTTCCGGCTGACTACAATATGGTTGTGTTCAAGTCTAAAGTAAATAAGTTCTTGATGAGCCGTTCCATATAAGTTATTAAATTTACCAAATTTTCATTACTAATGATTACTATATTGACCAATTTCTACTGTACACTCTTTAACCCTTATCCTTGAGTGGCCTCTGGGCCTTGATAATGTGGTGATGCCTTTGTAAAAAAAAAAAAAAAACTCAATGAACTAAGTGAAACTGGAAGCGTGGTAGGCTTTTGTTCTGGTAGTGAAGATCTTTCTTGGCAATAATAAGGCCAAAAACTACGCAGAACTTGTCAACAACAGCTGACTATTTTAACAAACTCTGACTGCAACATGACCGTCAATGCACTACCTATTTTTACATATGGGCCGGTTTTTGAGAACCTGGGTACAATGCATGACGAGCAGGGGAGAGATTCCATCCAAATCTGAAAAGGGTGATCAGGTATCAGGGTCGCTGGCACACATGATGGCTGACTACTGTTAGAGTTTAAAGAGAGACATTCCTGTCGCTAGCAGGAGTTCGAAGAAACGTAAGTTCAAGCCCTGAAGTTTGAACAGTGATGAAGCAACGTACAATTTAT
Source organism: Euprymna scolopes (assembly GCF_053919585.1). NCBI lineage: Eukaryota > Metazoa > Mollusca > Cephalopoda > Sepiida > Sepiolidae > Euprymna > Euprymna scolopes. The sequence continues at coordinate 145,613,617 of NC_136489.1, forward strand.
GTGCTTACTTTTATCAATGGCCACCATTCAGTTTACAGTGATCGATGTTTTAACCAGGTAATCAATATATGTTGTTGGCAAAACATTCTTTCTCTTAAAAGCATATTTAGGATGATATGTGTTGACAAAAATCAGATGATAATGCTATAAAAATGTAATCGTTTTTCTCACACGATTTGATTATTTTCAACTTAACACAAAAATCTGACTTGATGAAGAGAAACATAAGCCATTTCCTGGTTCAACAACACAAAAATACAATAAATCGTAGACAATATTGAAAAAGTAAAAAATGTTACCCAGCGTAATCTATATTTTACTAAATTTTCTTTTCTAAAAACTGCGAAATAGCAATGGTTATAAAAGCATAGAACAGAAACAACAGCAACTCTAAGGTATGCGTTCTTGAATATATTAGATTAAAAAAAACTGAATACTGGGAATCCATCAAACGAATGAAGTGAAGAACAATATGAAAAGGAATGAGTGGAGAAAACGAGCATAGAAAAATGTATTATCATTGTTGGTTTGGTGTTATTAGATTAGATTTTAGTGTTTATGAATGCTGAAGAAACCTACAAAAATAGTTTTTATAACTTCCCGTAACTAAAATAAAATTATATTTTCATAAAGAAATGAATGTAAAAATAAATAATAGTGGTTTAATTTTTTTGTAATTAACAAGTTAATCTCTCCTTTCTATTTTATCCATTTGGAGGCATTTCAGCAGTTTATTGACTAATCAAAACAAAACCAATACTACCAACCCACATTTTCAGTTGAATAAAATATGCTCTTAACTATCGGTTGGATTAAATATAGTTAATATGCATCTGTATTTTTAATAGAACACTACACTGTAGCCGCGCTATGACATGATGCATTAATCAAGAGGTAAATAACGGAAACCATCAACAGATTAAAACTTTAATTAGAACATATTAAGTTAATAAATCTCTCAAGTTACACACCTTTCCGTTCTTGTCTTAACTGTTAAACACATTGCATTTAAATTAGAAATGTTTAAACGCTTGTTAAATGCTGGAAGAAATTATACTTTTAATAATCAAACGACCCACTTAAATACACTTAATTTACATTTGTATTTACATATATACGAATTTTTATTGACATTATACTGACGTCATGAAACGTTTCAGGTTTTCGACATTAAACACCTCCGCCCTCATTAATGAGCTCAAATTAATTTTAAAAAAACATCTGTTCTTAAAGTCATCTGATACGCTCTGCATGTGCATGTCCTCCCGAAATAAATGGTAGATATGCACTGCGTTTACCCGATAGAAAATCAAAGGTCTTCGCTTTCCGGTCGATGTAAATTAAAGTTCACTGACACCGTCCTTTATACAAACGGCGCCATGTTGGTTTATGGGAACAAACGCAATCTTCAACGGTAAGTGTAATCTTTTAAAGAGTATGAATATGGAGTGCTTGACCAATGATGAAGAGGAGCTAGGGGAGGCAAAATAGACGCTGATGTGTAGAAGCTAAGAAGACGATCGAAACAGATACTCTACACCAACTCAAGAAAACGAAAAATATTATTTAAAAATTTACGAAAATTGGTTAGACGCCTAAACGAGAACGCGGAGCATGAAGAAACAGAATAGAAGGAGAGAAAATAAAAAAGAAAGAAAACGGGAAAAGATGACGGAAAAAGCGACAAAAACTTTGGCAGTATCTTCTTTCCTCTAATTTTTTATTGTATTCATCAATAATTCGTGCCATTCCTTCAGACATATCATTGTCATTTTATGTTAATTTAAAAATATATAATGTTTCACTAATTTCTGGTGAAGTTTTTTGTATAATAACCAGGAAATATAAAATCGACCCGTATAGATTTGTTGAATTATAATATTGTTATATTGCCTTTTTTTTTCATTTTCAACTAGTAATGAATTTATTAAAATGTACAAGTGTTTATGGGATGTACGATTTGGAGGTTAGTAACATTACGTTTCAGAACTTTATTTTTCTTCATTATGGTTTTAGTTAACATAAAAAGTATAGGTAAAACTTGAAGAACTAAATTAATATTTGTAACAAGAATACAATCGGTCGAAAACTTCATTCCTCCGTCTGACAACATAAAGATAGGCAAAAGTCTTATTTCTTCATATTGTATGAAGTATTTTGAAAGTTATGCTATGGAAACGTTGATAACTTAAAGGCTATTTATCTGAGTAGGCTGACTTTTTTGCACGGTGATTACTGCTATTAAGGAGCCTCAGATAGATGCATAAAATTTGAAAAAAAATCAGAAGGTAAAATTGCACAATTTTCTATATAAAATGTTAACGTTATATGAAGATTCACGACTTCATTTGGGTCAAGTAGCAAATCTCTACAATTAACAGAACCGAAGTTATCACCAAAAGTGTGACAATCAACTTTCATGTCACCTTAAAATTGAGCTTTGATCAGGCATCTAAAAGAACATTCAGTTCGAAGTTAAACACTAATCAATATTTTGTCCAAGTTTAAAGACGATTTGTGAAGCAATGTTGACGCTAGGCTGTACAGAAAACATAGTGACATTATCGACCTAAAGCATAACATCGTTGGTAGAGGTAATAAATGAACGCCTGAAAAAAAGAACAGAAAAGAAAAAAAATGGAGCGTTACAGAATACGAGAAAAAGAATTCATTAGAGAGAAAGGGAGAAGCAAACGATAGGATTTTATAAATTCAGTTAAACTGCGCATTTTAACGACAAACCTCATATAATATTTCTGTTGTGTCAGCTGTTTGGTCGAGAAATATTTTGTGGACGAAACAAATATCTAAGCAAAAATGATAAAAAGTATGTTTGCACCCACATACCTGCCTATGTTTCTGGAATCTCACTAATACATTCTACTCCTACTTCTCCCCTCTTTCTCATCTATTTCTCTGTCTTTCTGTCGTTAAACACATACACTGCTTCAGTTTCACAGTTTAATGCAAACCCGAAGCATAATTTGACTCGTTCATTGAGATTATAACTGTAATGTAACAAATAAAAAAGAGCGATCTTTCCTCCTACAAAACTATGTTTTGATTCTGGTTCGTCAGTCTATGTTTTGAATTTGGTTCGTCAGTTTATGTTTTGATTCTGGTTCGTCAGTGGTCCATTTAAAATAAAACAATTTTTTGCCTCGGAAATGTTGTAGAATAGACGCCATCTTAAATAATGATCTAAATAGAAAATATTAAATGCTTAACATTACAACCGATATACTCAGTCTAAATAGTTAGTTGAATGTATAACTAAAGGTCCCGATTTCAATCACGGGTCTCCGCATCCGTTTTTTTTTTTTAATCCTTTAGTAACTACATAACAAATGAAATAGTGTAAAGTACGAAAACCAATGCGTTTTGTTTCTTCGTAAACATGTCTGCTATTTTTACATACTGTAATTAATTGAGAAAAGACTAAATATTTGTAGAATAAAGAATAATTTTAATTAACTTTTAAATTTTTAGCAGATTCTCAAGTATTAAATGGCTGATTTTTTCTAAATACAGATTAAAATAACATTACGATGACAACGAATAATTTTATAATAATATAGTTTATTTAATAATTTAATAATAAAGGGATACTGCAATAGTTAAATTTAACTTAATACCGTAAAAAAATTTTAAAAAAATAAAGAGTAAAAACAAGTTTTTAATGGTAACATTATTAACCTTTTCACAATAAACGAAAACACATAGGTGTTGTTGATTTTATATTCTTCTAAAAATGAACAAATAATCGTTTTCTTTTAACAATAATTCAAAATAATAATTAAAAAGATTGAGTTGAATTCTTTTGGTTCTATTTTTATCCTTATTTATTTTTGAAGACAAATATTTATATGCTTTTGAGGATTTGTTCATAAGAAAGAATAATTTGGAACAAATCTACTTTTTGTTCTTGACAAAATAAATGCTATGTAATAATTTCTAGTATTTTATTGTTTTTATAGGATAGCTTGAATTTTGATGAATAAATTTCAATATGATGATGAAACGAATTTTTGGTTATTCGATAATGTAATTTGGATAATGAGCAAAGTGGAAAAATACACAAAATCAGAGGCCCTTCTCCATCAGCTAGATTCAAACAAATGAAAACTTGTATGGGAACAATAAAAAAAATGGAATCAAATTAAAATTGGGTAGTTTTTATTAAGAGTTGCATTTATATATATATATATATATATATATATATATATATATATATATATATATATATATATATATACTAGCATGGGTACCCGGCGTTGCCTGGGTTGACATGAAGTTCCGTTTGGAACACACCTGCTATACTAATCATTTTCATCGTGGGCAACGTGGATACCCCCACAACAATTCGAAAAATAAAAGAACGGATAAAAACATTTAAATGTAATTAGAAGAAGAATTACGTGATACTTTTTTAGATAAAAAAAGGAGTACGTGATAATCTCTCCACCAGATATTTCGGCAGAAGGGCTACAAAGAGAAGAACCCATTCTCCGGATATTGAGCACTTGAAAGAAAACTCCCCCCCCCCAAAAAAATAACTCATTAAAAATAAATCATTACAACTTTTGTTTCAATAAAATAGCAGTGAATGCCCTTGCGATCGCAAAAAAAGAAAAAAATAGTCAAGTAGGCAGAATTTCTAAAAAAAAAAAATGAAAATCTACCAAAAATTAAATTCAATTCAATGAAATTTTTCGTCATATTATGTCTCCAATGTAATCTCTCCCAAATATAATTTGTCATATTTCGTTTTGTTTATGAAATTGTTAGGTGAAAGTACAGAGTGGTCTCATAAAAATTAATTAAATTTATCGTTATTTTATGTTTCAAACGTAATTCCCCCCTCCACCAACAACAAACAAATTGTATTTATCATATTTTACCCTCTTCCCCTCGTTCGCAAAACTTGAAAAAATGCTACACGTGACATGTCTCGTTGAACGCTTGGTGGCCAAAAAGTGGGTTCTCATTTTACGTTAAATATATATGGAAAAAGTGATCTCCTACTCTAAAATGTTAATTTTCTTTTTGTCAAAATTTATTTCATATTATTTATAAAGGCTGTTTAAGCGTATTAAGCCAAAAAAAAGTAGGTCTTCATTTTTCTATCTACTCGGAATTATTTTTTCAAGCTAGAAATTCATTGAGATTGCCAAATTTTATTTGGGGATAGTTTTTTGTTTACGTTCCGAAGGGAAAATTACTCTAAAAAGATTTTTTTAATCGATGTTGGAATGATAATTCCAAATAAATTTGATTAAATATATTATAAATATAATTATTATTTAAAATTTATTAAATAACAATTTTAAATAGAACACTTATAACAATTCTCTCACTAGAAACATTAACTAAGATACCGCTATTTAATAAAATCGGTTTTTTAATGTAATATACAAATGAGATGATCTCTTAATTGTATATAGTTTGCAAGAATCACACTATATATAGAAATAAATGAGAGAGTAAAGTGAGGAAACTTTTGTATATATTAATCAAATTGTGAACAAACAAACAATCAAACAAACAGACAGGAATACGAATTTATATATATATATACATATATATATACATATATATATATATATATATATATATATAGTAATTTATAAAATATATATGGCGATTAAGCTACACTGAATATTCCGCGTTTCATCCACTCTAGGACTTTTCAGGCTTATGCGCTCTACCTGCGTATTGAGCACTTTTGAAGTAAATACTTAAAGTTTACGCATAAATCTATACTTTCGTATATTAATTTTATGTGAGTAAATTAAGTAGTTATATATATATATATATATATATATATATATATATATATATATATATATATATATATATATATGTGTGTGTATATATTGCACCTTAAACGTTACTGCATTCTTGTGGGCCTAAAAAATACTTCAGCTTTCTCTCTCAAAAGATTTTTTTACTAAGGAGTCATCATTTATCAAGGCCTAGGGGCACCCGAGGATAATAGTTACTGAGTGTACAGTAGTCAATTGGACAATATCAACCTATCAGAGAGAAATGATTTAATAATTGAGAAGACATTTCCAGCTATACCATAGCTGGAGATCTTATGAAGTAAACCTTTATGCACACACAAAGGCTTTTGATATGTCAAGAGCAATTGCTCTAGAAAGGTAGCTTCGGTCGAGAAATTCACTAATCCTGTTAGCACATCTGTTGTAGATTTAGCAGCACGGAAACTATATTACAATTAACTGAGGAGGTTACTTTTGCTGAGGTGGTTGACTACTTTTCTATTTAACATAGATACGTACAACTTACTTATGAAACACAGGAGACTTGCTGGTTTGTACTGAAAGGGATATGATCGATCATCTGGGTTTTTGAAATACAGAACATATTGATGAGGTTTTCAAGGGTGTTGGGAAGCAATTTTCTTTAAGACAACGCTTAAACAGCTTTGTAAGTATGGGAGCTAGTTCTGGTTGGAGCTTCTTCAGCACTATAATAAAAATGCCGTCAGGGTCAGTTTCTTTACTGGAACCAAGGTTTTTTATTAGCTTGGCAATATCACGCACAGATATTTGTATGTCGCATACGTGTTTTCAGATATAGGAGGACATATGGGGGTTGGCAGCCTTGGTCGCATAGGTTAGAATTAGCTGCAAAGTTTTTGGCAAAGAGTTTAGCTTTGTCAGATGCTGACGAGATTACTTCAGGTTCATCGATGATGGTTGAGATAGAGTACACATTTCTATTCAGGGCCCTGTTTGTTATTTGCAAAAACTTGTGGGAACTAAGCTGCTGCTCAATTACTTTGGGCTTGACGGACTGAGCATACAACTCTCTCGCGTTCTTTATTAATTTTTTGCAGTGTTTGCTGGCAGTTCCGAAGGCGGCTTTAGTCTCAATACATTTATTACGTTGGAAGCAATGGAAAAAGTGATTTCTGTGCGCAATGGCAGCAGCATATTCCGGAAAGAACCATGGCTGATTTTTGCTGGAATTTTTCTTTGGAGCGTATGAAGCGGTCTATACCTACAATTAACCATTCCGTCAGGTCTGGTACTATAAAGGACACAGTCTTTAGACATAAAACGCAGCGGTAGATCTGATATAAATGTACGGAAGCTATCCCAGTCAGCCATGGAGTATCGATATGTGTGTGTGCGTGTGCAGTCAGTACCAACCCTATTCGGGTTTTAACCGGCTTCCTCCTTCGGAGGAAGTTTCATGGGAGTATGAAATTCACAAGCGGTCCCCAGTCACATGTATATCCCCGTTAGGGGAGATGACGACGTTAGGTTTTTGCAATTTTTGCAGGGAGGTGTCGATGTCCTCCTACATACAGCACCTGGAATTACATTTTGTTTTTGTCTTAATTGAGACAACCGAGTGGTCGGAAGATCCTAGGGGAGACAGAACAGATGGTGAACAAAGTTATAAGAAAAAGGTCTAGGAGACTTGCATACTGATCATCAGAGTACAAGATTATAAGCAATGGAGAAATCGTAACAGAACCTCCCCTCATCATCTGTCTTGTTTGAGTGGGCTAACCATTCTACATTGTAAACATTGAAGTCTTCACAGACGTGAATGTTAGCTGAAGGATTAGCAGATAGGATGTGTTGAATTTTCTCAGATTTGCTCTGGAAGATAATTGTTATGGGGGACGATAAAGGACAAATTTAATAAGTAATTTTTTTATGAATCATATAACTTTTAAGAATTTTCATTTATTTTCATCAGTTTTTATTCTATCTAATCCGAAAAAAAAATCATGCATTGTTTGTTTTTGTTATTTTTAGAGGGGGGGACATATAAACCGTCTCTGATGAGTTGTTTGGTTTTCATCAGCCATTTAACGAAACACATATAAGACAAAATAAAATATTATTATATTATAAAATTAAATATATATTTAGCTTTTGAATGTTCACTACTGATACAGAGTAATAAGGATGGGTTTTTTATATTTTATTGGTAATGCTTGTAGTATTTCAAGATTCTTTTTATTATTAGTTTGTTCAACTATAGATATCAATTAAATGTTTTCTAAATTGAGACAGAGGACAGGAATGTTGGTTAGTCAAGTGGTTAAATATAGCGCTGTTTTCGGGGCGATGCATAGTTAATCTCCTCTACAAAGTGGTGGTAGTCAAACCTATATATGTGCTTTCACTTTTATTGTCAGAGTCACAGTCTCCCAAAAAGGTATTTGAACTCATATACTAAGTTAGTCCTATCAATCGAAGGGGAGGAGTTATTAGTTATAATCAGGTTAAAGGTTTTAAATTTATCATAGTAAATGATTAATTTTATTTTTTATTAGGCTCTATAGATTGCCTATTTTTATTAATGCTGGTACGCCTATAGCAGTGATAAAAGCATATAAAACACGACATATAAAAAGACTGGGATGCGAATTGAGGTCACAAGTGGTTTGCTCACATTCGTGCACTGATATAATAATCCACATATGTAAAACACGCAAGTGGTACCACACACACATGCACACACATGCATACACATGCATACACTCACGCATATATATATATATATATATATATATATATATATATATATATATATATATATATTCACGCACCTGTGTAAATATCTATACACACCTTCACAGTCAATCACACATACATTCATATATGTGAATGCGTACACACGTAAATCTAAACATTAACAAGATACATTTATAAGCGCGAACCTACACACAAAAGTAACTATTCATATACATACACGCTCACAGAAACACCAAAACCTGTTGATTTCACTTAGGTACACGTGGCTTATTTCATCCAATCGACAGTAACTCTCATCACTTAGGTGTTAGTCTTTTTACCATTAATTATTTTGGTTTCGTTTTATTGATCTAATCGGGTGTAACTGAATAGTTTCGTTCCATTCCATGAAGAAAGTAAATAACACTTTTTTGTGTTCATGATCTTAAATTTTAGAATTTTGCGTTCAGATATTTGTTTGCATAAGCTATACCCTGTAGAATACAAATATTTTTAGTGAGAGAATCATTTTTATATAGCTTAGTTTTATTAAACATCTTCCATATGATTCCAGTGTTCAAAATTAAAAATCTATAACAGGCATAACAATTCATTATAATTCATGAAGTCATAACTCACCTAACATGACCGAACATTATAAACATTAAGCATTTGTGATTCTTATGTGACATTTTTCTTACTATTAATTCTCATACTAATTTATAACTGTGACGAAACTACCGCTCAATCGATGAAGGTCACTAGATTGAAGCAAAATTAGAATTACTTAGTCTAGAAGGATTTCTTTTTCACAAATCAATACAGAAAACAAAAACAAAAACGTTTTTAGCATTTTTGATTAAAAATATTAAATATTATGACGTCCGCAGATATATTTTTCAGTAAGCTTTTCTTTTATGGTGTGGGGGTGATTTTAGTGGCAATCGTATGCCATTCTTTACGGTGATTAAAACTCTTCGTATATTTGATCATTTTCATATCAAAAGTTCATCAATTATTAACTTTTTAACAACGTCAACTTTTTTTTAACTAAAATAAAAACTGAACTGTTTCCTTTTTTACTACATGAAATAAAAAATATTTCTATAAGATAATCCTTTAATAACTTTAAAGACTTATTTTTAAACTAAATGCACACATGATTTTGGAGGTAATTCTAGTGGTACTTTCCTACGCGCAACGAGCGTTACCCTGTGGCGTCGGAATACATGAACACGGTCATTAGAGATTCAATCTTAACAGCATGTCATAACGAACGCGTTTGATATGCTGTTTATAAATCATGACAACAATGCCACCATTCTAAGTACCCACCTTTTCCATTACAGCAATCGCATGTAAACCACCTGAAAATATATTCGCAAAAAATAATTATGACATTTATAAATGGAACGTTACTTAATTTAAATGATAACCGAATGGTTTCTCAATTTTGAAACGGAAAAATTAGGGTGATAGCTTGTTCGTTTTTTATCAACTAATTTTTCTTTAATTTTATTTAATTAAGTACTTTTTTAAATCAAAATGAACATGGGATTACTATTACAATTAAAAAAAAAATTTTTTTTTAGAGTTTCTATTTGTTGTGTGTTGTCAATTTTGAAATTAGTGTCCACTTTACACAAAAAGAGCCTAATAGAAATTTTCGAGTTTTACTAAGTAGAAGTGACAATAACGACCCTTACCGCTAACAAACTTTAGCAAACAATGTACACATCACGAGCAAAATTGTTTCGGTTTTTATCAGACAATTTAATTTCCCCGTGTTTTTACTATTATCGTAACATTTCTGAAATTAGAATTCATAAAACGAATGCAATTTCACAAATTTACAAGACTAAAATAGGATGATGTAACGAGTTTCGTAATCCAATACGTTCAACTTCTGCAGGGCCATTTAGCAACGTATTGTCGGGCATTGTCGCGGAAGAGAATTGGACCTTTTCTGTTGACTAATGTTGGGTTTTGTTGTCGTAGTTTCTGATGCATTTTATCCATTTGTTGATAGTACTTCTCCGCCCTAATTTTTTTTCCTGCATTCAAAACCTGTAATGGATGAGACCGGTCGCAAACCACTAAATAGACTGACTTTCTTTGGGGGTAACTCTAGCTTCGGGAAATGCTGTGAAGCTTCGTCGGCGTCTAACCTTTGAACTGATCGTCGCCGGTTGTCGTAAAGAACCCACTTGTCATCGCATGTCGTAAGTCGGTCGAAAAACGGGTCATTCTTGTTGCGTAGAAGTAAAGAAGATGACAATTCATAGTGGCATTTCTTTTTGTTAGCATTCAATTCTTGAAGTGCCTATTTATCAAGTTTTTTTTTCTTTCCAATTTCTTTCAAGTGGTTGGAAATCGTCGTATATATTACGTCTCATTCAGAAGCAAGTTCTCGAACAGTTATGCATGGATTAGTTTCGACTAAGACTCATAATTGATCGTTGTCAATATCCGATGGCCGACCACTACGCTCATCATCTTCAAATCTCTCATCACGGCCACGAAATTTCTTAAACCACTATTGTGCTGCGCATTCAGTAGTGGTTCCTGGGCCAAACGCTTCGTTGATATGGCGAGCTGTTTCAGTTTTGGAAAGAAAATAGTGCGGATTTGCTTTTTTTCATCTTGTATTCAACTTCTTAAAAGAAGACATCATTGTTTTAAAACGTTTGTAATGTAAACGATTAGATAGAGCGATAACCGCTCTTTAAAATGATATATAAAGTAAAGGTATTTTAACGAAAATTTATTTGAAAATACATCATTTGAAATCAAAATCAAAAATTCTGCGAGGACTTTCTTTTCTACCTAATATCTAATGCAAATAATTAAACAAGAACATTTAGCAATAATATTTTAACGGGGGTATATGCCGTACGTGTGCTTCATTTTTATAACGTTTTATTAATCATTAATTGTGAAATGATTTTTTTAATTCATTGAAAACATTCTTTCTCATATATAGAGTTTTTAAATATAACTTTACATTTACGTTCTTCTATGCCACCCAACTTGAATTTCTACTATAAAAAATACAAACGAACGAGAGTTTTAATTAACTTGATAGAAATAAATTTATTATTCATTGATTACTTTGAATATAACAAACCTTTAAAATTGGCAATAACTTTCTCCATAAAATAAAAAATATTTGAGCATTTTATGGAATATATATCGATATAAATTTTTAAGCTGAAAAAAATTAATTTTCAATGAAAAGACAAACCTAACAGGACAAAAGCTCTACCTGATCAAGAGGAGCAAAAATAAGAATAATTTAAAAGAATGGTTACACAGAAACTTTATTACATTATCAAGCCAATAAGGGTTACAGAAAGGGAAATAAGGAAAAAACCTCTTTACGCCATCGCTTTCGAAGCTAAATACTTCTCATACGAAAATGATAAAGACGGCATCATACAAAGAATAAGAAAATAACACCGACTTTAAAAAGATTTAGATTAGAAATGTAAAAAAAATAGAAGGAATAAAATGAAACAAAAGAGTGAGGAGCATGAAAGAAACAATTAAAAAAAAACTAAAAAAAATATTATCCACTATATAATAAAATGATTGCAGAAATTCCCCTCTGAACCTAATTATGGTAGGTTTGTAATAACAAATGCCACATACAAATTTATTATGTCTAAACTATTATGTAACTTGCGAACGCCGTTACATACACATTTATTCGTCATAATAAAATCCTAACTTACTTCCTATGAACGACATCATCACGCTCTCCAAAACGAAGCAGTTTGTATTTTCCCCTCTAAAACAATAGACCTCCCACTTCTCCCAGCCAACAACGGGTAATTATTTAAACATTTTAACTATATACCCTGACACCTTTATTAACTGGATGAAACACTCATACATATACAACTAAATTTACACTTCACTATTCGAAAATAATGATTTCTCTCTACTAACATTCCGGTTAATCTTATTGGCTTAGACCATAAAATACTATTATTCCAGAATGCACATATTCATACAAAAACGAACACGTCAAACCTCATTCAATATGGCCGCTCAATCTATACAAAATATTATTTTATGCATATTAAATAAAATAATAAATTCTACTACGCTCATATTCATAACTTTACGTAGATATACCATCACCTTTTACTACACACACATTATCAGTAAGAATTGTTTTAAATCGAATATAATTTCCTATTGTCGCTTTTCCACGATGTTACAAAAATGTACCATAGCATTTACTTTCAAGTTACACAAATAAATAGTCGTAAATTTGGTACAAATAAGTTAGCGCAGCTTCTTCTGATAATGTTTTACATCTAATGCAAATGTCGTTGCTTCGTTGGTTTCAGCGTCGTACATTATGTCATTTTGCATTATTTAGATTAACATTACTTGCATATTGGTACAATAAAAAAAATTGTCGCAGCTTTCTTTGTATCATGTACCGTTTCAGCATCCAAGATTATGCAGTGATAAAATGAACTGATCTCTAAGTAAACGAATACAAGCTGTTGTCTCCACCCGAGTATTAACAGAAAACTACCGAACCAACGATACGTTTATTACATTAAAACATTTACACAAGAAGCGGCGGCACCTTTTACTTTGATTGAACATTAAGTGATGTGGTACGGTTCTAAAAAAATTACGAACTAACAATATTTCCTTTATATGAAGACATGCACAAAATCAGCTGCGACAACTATTTCTTTATTTTAATTAAACAGTACATGTTATGATAGCACTTGTAAAACATTTGTCTTTAACATAAAAAAAAATTAGTCCTAGCTTTCTTCCTTTAATGTTTGGATTTAATAAAAAAACATATCGTTCGATGGAACGTCCGAACATATGAGATGAAAATAAGAGATAGTTGTAATAGTCCCGTACATCAAAGCGGCACCTAGTTTGGGGTGATAAGGCAATAAAAACAACAAAATATTCTGAACCATTACACGATCATATTTTCTTTTTTGGTTTTATTTCCTTTGTTTTTTGTGGGGCGTTTTGGGTTCTATTTTTCTGCCTTTTTTATTATTTACTACTGTGGATGCTTCGTTTGTTGACAGACTAACAAACCATAAAATCTTTTTCTTATTATATAAAACACATTTATACATTCAAAGCCTGAATTACATTAAGAAAAATTCTCATTTTCATTAATTTTGATTCAGTTTGTATTTGACTACATTTACGCCATTTTTTTTAAAATTTCTTGTCTGTCAAATATTTTACGCCGCTAAAGTACAAATTTCTCCTTCATTACATTGCCTACGCATAGACTTATTTGTTATATATTTATTTTTTTTACTATAGTTTTTTGTTTAGTTTTCTGTTCAGGACTCATTTTCGACACTGCTTACACATTAACCTTTTTAGGTAATTTTTTACCTTAGCTCCATCTACAAAATTTCCTTTAAACTGACAACATCAATAGGTTTAAGATTGTGCTGAATAAGACAATCTCTTTTAATTTTGGCGGAGAAAAAGTAGTTTTCGAGATATGATGACATGCATTATGCACTGTAATTCATTGTTTTACACACGCGCGATAACAAGTATACTTATCTTTGCACGAAACTGCCATCCCCCTAATTTCTTATTTTTGGTTTATAGTCTTTGCGGGTGGGTATGCTGACAACATATATAAAGGTTAAACTTGTGGCAAATAATTTGACAAGCTTCCACCCTCATAAAATGGTGTGTCTATTCCCAAAGCCGATCTTAACATGGCGAGGTTGAGCGTATCTATTCAATACGACGTTTTTAACATGGGGAAGTGAGGGGTGTCTATTCAGAAAATCGTTTTTAGTATAAGGACGTTGGGGATTGGCCACCAAAAACAACCGTAGTTAGATATTTTACCAGGAGGGGTATGCTTCCGACGGGCAACGCGGGGAAAAATGTCCGGTTAGTATATTATAAAATATAAATAAAATAAAACAAATTAAGTACAGAAATAGTGAGAGAAAGTGCAAGAAAAGAGAAAATAAGAAAGTTCATATATAAACCAACTCATATTCTTGGAAGATAATCCAACGGGAAATAGGTGTACTCCAAAATAAAATGAAGTTAATCTCAAGTAAAATCGTATTTGTCCCTCAGTCCTCATTTCGAATGAGTGATGTTTCTGACAAAGGGTGAAGAAAAAGCTGCTCTCCAGGACGGCAGTACTTCGTGAACAGTAGCCTGAGATATCGGAAATCTTCTGTTCCTATGTCTATCCTTGTGGCCATGTCACTAGTAAGGGTGCTGGAGGTAAACATTTCATCTGGGCTGACGTTATCCGCCTGATAGTCAGGGACCCGAACCTTGGTCTAACCACTAAGGAGGCCGTCCTATCAGCAGGTGCAAAATACTGGGGCTGCTGTATTGCCATCTAGTGATTGGACTCTCGACCATGCAGTAGTTTCTAGTGGGACCTCTCGATGCCATACTAGTGGGTAATTGGTACGGCTTTACCTTATCATTACTACAAAAAAATTCTTCTCTGTTTCTCTCTTACTTTCTCTCTCTGTCCTGCTCTAATCAAGTCTGTTGACCTGTTCTACAAATCCCAATCCTCAACATGAAATATCTCCAGAAAAATAACATGTGTAAACCTAGAACCCCATCCTCCAACGTAGATCCTACTACCAGGTCTCCTTCTCCAACATAAGGGGTCTACGTTCCAATCTTCCAGAGTTTGAAACCCAATTACAGGAGACGAAATCGGACATATTCTTCCTAAGCGAAACTGGCATAAGGCCGACCACTTCCCTTGACGAATTCAGAATTAAAGGATGTTCTAACTTAGCATCTAAATCTGACCCCCAAGATCGCCATGGACATAGAATATGTGCCTACATTAAAGATGGCTTTCCGTGTGGTAGGGATATATCCAGAGAAGACCCTAATTTACCTTATATGTGCTTCTGGGTTGCACTTGCTTACACCACTGCATTTATATTTGTTCTCTATCGCTCCCACAACAGCGGAGTTACTATCTTTAAGAGAATATTTGAAAAAATTGACCACATCCTGTTTGCTCACTCTTCGGCTAACATCCACATTTGTGGTGACTTCAATGTTCACAATATGGAATGACTGACCCACTCTAACAAGACAGATGATGAGGGGAGGTTCTGTCATGATTTTGCCATTGCCTATGACCTCACCCAGATTGTTCACGAACCCACTCAAGTATTCGATACTTCCGGTCCGTATACTAACCTTCTAGACCTTTTTCTCACAACTTCCCCTGAGCTATAATCTTCAGACCACTCGGTTGTATCAGTTAAGATAAAAACGAAATGCGATAAGTCTTCAGATGTACCTCTCCACCGTACTGTATATCGATACTCTACGGCTGACTGGGATAGCTTCCGTACACTTATATCTGATCTACCCATGCATGTTTTAAAAGGATGTGTCCTCCATAGTATCAGACCTGACCGAATGGCTAATTGTAGGTATAGACCGATTCATACCATCAAAAAAATTCGAACAAAAACCTAACAGCCAGCCATGGTTCTCCCTAGAATGTGCTGCTGCCATCGCGCACAGAAATCACTTTTTTCATAGCTACAAACGTAATAGATGTACTGAGACTAAAGCTGTCTTCAGGACTGCCAGCAACCACTGTAAAAGAGTAATAAAAAATGCAAGAGAGCTATATGCTCAGTCCGTTAAATCCAAAGTAGCCGAGCAGTGGGTTGGTTCCCACCAGTTTTGGCAAATAGCAAACAGGATCCTGAACAGAAGCGTGCATTCTATCCCAACCATCATCAATGGACCTGAGGTCATCTCATCAGCATCAGATAAGGCCAAACTATTTGCCGAGAACTTTGCAGCTAATTCTACCCTATGTGACGAAGGCCACCAACTCTCCGTATTTCCTCCTATAACGGACAACACGCTATGCAACATACAAATCTCTGTGCGTGAGGCCGCCAAGCTAATCAAGAACCTTGATTCCAGTAAAGCAACTGGCCCTGGCGGCATTCCAATCATTGAGCTGAAAAAGCTTCAAACAGAACTTGCTCCCATACTTACAAAATTCTTTAAGCGTTGCCTAAAAGAGAATTGCTTCCCAACACCCTGGAAAACCTCATCAGTATGCCCTGTATTTAAGAATTCAGGTGATAAGTCATCTTCCTCTCAGTACAGACCAATAAGTCTCCTGTGTGTCATGAGTAAACTGTTGGAATCCATATTAAATAGAGAAGTAATCAACCACCTCAGCAGAAATAACCTTCTTAATAACATGCAATATGGTTGCCATTCTGCCAGATCTACAACAGATGTGCTAACGGTTATATCTCATAGGATTAGCGAATCTCTTGACAAAGGCTTCCTCTCTAGGGCTATTGCTCTTGACATATCAAAGGCCTTCGATAAGGTATGGCATAAAGGCCTACTTCACAAGATTTCCAGCTATAGTATAACTGGAAATGTTTTCTTGATCATTAAATCATTTCTCTCCGATAGGCTCATAAGAGTAGTGGTTGATGGGGAGAAATCAGAGGCCCTCAATATTAATGTTGGAGGCCTTCAGGGGTCTATCCTAGGCCGAACTCTCTTCCTGATATACATCAATGATCTCCCAAAACACATACTACTTAAATCATTCGTTGACATCTATGCTGATGACACGACCATCTATGGCAACACATCAAAGGCCGTAAATGACAAAGTTCTCTCTGATTCTCTCTCTTCTGATCTTGAGCGCGTGGTACAGTGGGGGAGGAGGTGGGTGGTTACTTTTAATGCATCTAAAACCAAGCTCCTATCTTTACATCATCAACGCTCTGATCCCCATCTGGCATCAAGTGAAATAGGTAGCTCTCGTCTGGGAGAAGCTCCATGTTTTGATAAGCTCCTGGGCTTGATCTTTACTCCTGACCTGAAATGGAACACCTACATCAAATCAGTTGCCAAGGTCGCTGGAAAGATGGTGGGATCCTTCTACTGCTCCAGAAGATATCTCACTGCTGATGCAATTCTCTATCTATATAAAAGCCAAGTACGTCCAAGGATGGAGTACTGCTGCCACATCTGGACAGGAGCTGCTAAAAACAGCCTATCCTGCCTTGACAGAGTACAAAATAGGCTTCGTGGGCTAGTGGGTGATGCCCTTTTCTCTTCCCTGCAACCTTTCTCCCACAGGAGCCTGTCTTTGTTTTATCGTTACTACCATGGCAGGCGCTCGTCTGAGCTCCAATCTCTGGTGCCCCCTCGTCAATCTTTCACGATAAACACCCGTCTAGCTGAAACCACTGTCAAACATCTTCCCCACTCCTTATCTGTGCCAAAATCAAAACGTAGATTCCATGAACAAAGCTTCTTTCTGCGAAGTGCATGCCTGTGGAACTCTGTTCCGGTTGCCTGTTTCCCACCTGACTACAATCTGGATGTCTTCAAGTCCAATGTGAACAAATTCCTGATGAACCGCACCCTTAAGTAAGGCACTTTATTAAATCTCCAATACTAACTACTGTACACACAATAACCCTTATCCCCGAGTGGCTACTTTGTAAAAATTATTTTAGATTAACTCAGAAAATGGTTTCAATATCTGTAATTGATCCAAGGAATAATCCGAAGAAGTAATCCGAAGAAGTAATCTGGTTCTAGATTCTTCAATGAAGAAATAGCGATCTTTGTGCATAAAACGAGCGCTGATACGAATTTGTTCTTCTAATGAGAAGTATTTAGATTCGAAATGCCATGGCCTACAGCGGTTTCTCCCTTATTTCTTTCTTCGTAACTTTTATTGATTTGACATTATAATAAAGTAGCTAAGTTTATTTTTTTGGTGTCTTTAAAAAAGAACCCACCAAATATTTTTGCTAATGAGGAGATTTTGTTTCTCAAAACTATATGATAAAATTATTGTCCAAGACTCATTGTCTATCACAATAAAAACATCGTTTCCGAAACGATCGTACAATTTATTGATTTTGTTTGTTCTTCCTTATGAAACCGATTTTTAATTTTAATTATAAATTATCAATCATCTTACTTAATATCAAAATAGCTCGAGGATATATATATGCCCATCGAGCTTATTATATATCTACATTACAACGAGCACTGTTTTCCTTTCTTTTAATTGTATTAATGAATTTACTAGTACATTAAAAAATACTCTGCTCTTTAGACTCTTGTTCTAATCCTCTAAGTATATATATATATATATATATATATATATATATATATATATATATATATATATCAGTATTTTAATTTTAAAAAAATACTAAAAAAAATGCAGTTTGAATTCCCCGTAATAGTGAATTCAACATATCGCAGACGCATCACTCGATTAGCTGTCTTTCCGCTAGAAATTCATAATTACAAAAACAGAATCCAGTAACTATTTTAGTAATATATAAATTTTCAGAAAAGTATATACATATATATATATATATATATATATATATATATATATATTCATTTATATATATATAATTGTTGCATTTATTTTTTTTACATGATATGTTAAATATTTTTATGAATAAAATTATGCGGGTCAACAAAAGACTGATAACACAGCAAATTGTTAACTCTTATTCATTATTAAAGTTCAGATCATATTCTAAAAAAAGGTAGATGAAACACAAGAATAGTAAACACTTCGTATACATCTGTTTGTTGTTATGTGGTAAAAGAAGAAAATAATTTTATTCCTTCTCGTTTCTCTTAATTTTTTTCTCATAATTTTTTTCTCTTAATTTGTTTCTCTTCCATTCTCGCTATCTCTTTCAGTCTCCTTTCTTTTCGTCTTGCTAATTATATAATTGGCTTATTTGCTTTGCTTAGCTTTTTAGCGCGTTTAAATGTACAAGACAAACTGAAAATGATTACATTTTACTTTTTTCTTAAAGCAGTTATCCATCCGCCTAAAAACTGAGAAACTTCTAAATATATATCTTCAAACCATCTTCCACACTGTTGTATTCATCGGAGACATAGACATTGCATCAAAGGCACATTAAATGGCTTAAACGATTTCACCAAAAATGCTTGAGACGTATCTTAAACATCAAGTAGCAAGCACAAGTACCCGATACTGAAGTCCTTTAAGACCCTTGTAATCAGATCTTACATGCGTTGGATGGGCCAGTTAGTTCGAATTAAAGATTGTAGGCTGCCAAAACAAATTTTTTACGGGGAGCTGGAAAATGGCAAGTGCCCTCAACACAAGCCTAGGAAGAGGTCCACAGACTCTACAAATAATAATTTGAAAGTATTACAAATCGACATCGACACATTGGAAGAACTTACTCTGCAAAGGCCGAAGTGGCGAAAGCTTGTACGTGAAAGTTGTGATGCTCTAGAGAAAAGAAAATAGGCCCACAGCACTCTGAAACGAGAGCTTCGCAAAGGTTTTATTGACGGTCCTAACCATGACACACAGAGCTGGAAATTCGACACTTGTGAACGAGTGCTTTTGTCAAAAGCTGGCTATGTCAACCACCTTAAGTCGCACAAAACTCCTGTTCAGGTCAACTTTGCACCTATTAGTTCGAACCAAACGGTCTGTTTAACATGCAGCAAAGTTTGCAAGTCTACTGCTGGTCTGAGAAGTCATGTGATTGTTCATAGGAATACCCTTTAACCTCCAAAGGAAGTCAACTCGATGGAAATTGCTCAATTTGTATGTTACATCTGCCTCAAGATGTGCAAATCTGCGGCGTGAGTTCAGAGTCATCTGAGATGGCATGAACGACAAGATTGGGAGAACTCAATGTGACAGCGATCATCTGGAAAGATGCAGCAATCATCATGTATGTATGTATGTATGTATGTATGTATGTATGTATGTATGTATGTCTAAAACTTTCGATAGAGGCGACGGATTTACACGCAATCGGTATCTTTTTGAAGGACGACCCTTCGGACGACAAATATCGAAAAATTGACTAAAAACAATTATTCCTTCACTCTGAACTGGGTACTTTTCTACAGGAAAGTGTCGCTTTTTTCGCCGATATTTTCGAAAGTCATCCTCTATTTTTGATTGACTAGCATTAATTTAAACCTTTGTCACTTCCGGTTTAGCTATGAGCGCAACAGCTAAAGCGCCACTTTTTTTCACTTACTTTTCCTCCTTCGCAGTACGGGTTCGAGCCTGCCTGCCTGCCTGCCTACTATCACTTTTTTGCACTCGCAATTTTTTTTTTTTTTTTATTATTTTTGCTCAACCAACACCTTTACTCACTCCTCCACTTTTTTTTCTGCCTCCGCGTCCTGGGTTCGAGCCTGTCGGCCTACTACAACTTTCTTTTTTTCTTTTTTTTTTACTTAACACATACTTCCAAACACCCGGGCAACACCGGGCACCCAGGCTAGTACATAATATACTTCAGTATCACCTAAGGTTGGTTTAGTTTAAAACAAATCTATCTTAATATTTATTCATTGGAGGTCAATAGTGACAAGAAAAATGTACATGTTGATCACCCGAATAGTGATAATTGATGTCTCTCTCTCTTTTTTAAAAATGTTTCTTAAATGTTCTATCTGAGTATGGGGCATCCTACCTGATGCCAGACATTCACCCACTATATCATTCATTCTGAGAGACCTTTCAAAGATTCTAATTGTCCCTGCAGTTGTTTGTATCTCTCTTGCACTTAGTTCACCAGGTATATTTGCAAGATTGTTTTTGAAAATTTTTTTCATGAGTCTGGTTGCTTCTACAATTACTGGAATGATAAAGATCTTCCTAAGATTCCAGTTTCTTTTCATGCCATACATAAGACCTCGATATTTCGTTATCTTTCCCCCTTCAGCTTTGTTTAATCCAACATCATTAAATTGTCTTTGTTTGTTTCATTTTACTTAATCGAAGTTCCCAAAAATCAAGTAGCCCCTAACCGTTAATCTCTATATGTGATCTCATAGATATTCAAACATTCAACTAAAGTTTTCCCTTGCATCTCAAACAAAGTAAATCTCAAACACTGATTCAGTAAAGAAGAGAAGGACATTAATTTTCTTCTCCCCAAATGATCAGTTAATTATGTTATGATATTTTATTTTGGTGTTTTGGTCTTACTGGATTCCAAAACAAGAATTCATTTAGTCTGGTGGAATATCCAACCTAGTGCTGTTACTTGAGATAACATCACTTGGAGAATGGGTACCATTCCTCGTAGAAGCCAATATAGGTTAACCATACCAAGGATATCTTATTTAGGCTGCCCATACTGTGTAATTTTGAATATTTAGTCAGGGTTTACTTCTAGGAAAAATTATCCTTATGCCATGTTTTCCTGACCAAACCCTTGCAGAGAGAAAGAGAGAGAAAGAGAGAGAAAGAGAAGGGGAGAGAGATTCGAGGGTATTGTCTAGTAGGCATTCAAGTTCTCATCGAGCTGTCCATTTTGTTTTATTTTACTTCAGTTAAAGTTTTCATAAATCAAGCCCCCTTTCCTTGGGGTCAACACGAGACACATAGACATTCAAATCGTCCATTAAATTTCTCCTTTACATCTCAAACAGCGAGTTAATAAAGAAGTTGGGAACATAATTTTCCTCTCACCAATTGACCATTTAAGTAAGTTATGGAAAGTCTTTCCTGTGGTCTCTTGGTCTTACTAGATTCCAGGACAAGAATGTATCTAGTCTGGTGGAGTATCCAGCTTCGTGGTGATACTTGAGGTGACATCACTTGGAGAAGATGCACCATTCCTCGTCAAAACCAGTGTGGTTAACCATAGCGATGAGATCTTGTTTGGACCGGAACTACTTTGTGATTTTGAATATTTAGTTCCCATGCCAGATTGCCCGGACAACTCCCTTTTCACAGTGACCTAACACACTTGAGGAAGGCATTGAATAGAATTTGCCAATCGCTAATACTATGTACCATCCTTTATAATCTTGTTTCGTATCTATTATTGCAATTCAATCAGTTTATGTTCCCTTTTCTTTTATTTCTTACCAAGAACCAAATATTCTCACTGTTTTTGCTACTGGGAAGAGGGATAAGACCTTCATTTTCATTACGGCTGCCATAGAATAGTTTCAATCTCTTATTCCACTGAAAAATTTTTCTACCATTAAGAAACTATTTTATCAATAAAATTTTTCATGCATAAAACATAAAAAATATGCCAAGCTGTATTTCTTTAATGTTAAGCGAAATATAAAGGTCAGTTCATATCAGGACGCGTACAAATGCAATAAGTAGAACTATAAAACATAAAGAAAGAAAAGTCAAGCAGGAGAAAAATGTATATCAAAGAATTACAATGCGTATTAATATCATCGTTTATAGATATTGATCGTTTTTTTTTCTTCTTTAGCTTTTTCCCCCTTTATATATTTAACTAGCAGGGATACTCGGCGTTGATCGGGTCCACAAATTATAAATAGAACAAATGAAGTTCCGTTTGGACACACCTGCTATACTGAGGATATTGGGCACTTTTTCATTACTATATGTCAATTCCATAGTGGACAACGTCGATACCTCCACTCCTATCCGAGTATATGGAGCAGGAATTTGTAACTGTAATTTAATGTAATAATCTCAAAAACAAAACATATGGTAATCATATTTAAAGGCGGATAAAAACGCGAAAATGTAATCGCCCTAAAAAAGAAGTATCTGATCACCTCATCGTCAGATTCCTCGGCAGAAAGGCATAAAAAGAGAAGAAGCTATTCTCAAGATATTGAGCACTTTTTGATGATTATATACCGGTTTAAGTGAATTTCTCAAATGACGTCTCAGTCTAGAAAGATAATTCCGTTCTCTCTATTCGCTTTCACAATTACATGAAGAGAAATTAATCAGAAAAGATCTTTAAAATATATATGAAATGACGTAATTTTCAGATCGTAAACTGCTTCAGCAATTTCTTGGACGGCCTCCATATACTCCTCCCCCTCTCTTAAAAATATATATGACATAAAGTTATTACATAAAATACATGTGAAATTATTCCTTGGGGATTTTAATTCTCATAAATCGTAATTTGCAATTAACTATTAATCAAATAACTCGTATCATACTAGCTTTTGTCTATCTGTTTCAGCCCTTCCTTTTTTGTGCTGTTTTGGCCTCTCGCTCTTAATCTGTAGCGTGCCTATCCACCTCACTCTCTTCAGTCGTGTACGTTCTTTCTATTTATAAACTGACTGGTAATTAAATTTGCTGCTTCAGGTAACTCTTCTCTTTCTATATTCACAGTATAAACAGCGAAAAAATAACAGAAATATTTAATTTAATTCGTAGCTGAAACAGGAGAGAGTAAAAAGAGAAACATAAAATACAAAGAGGAAATTCAGCCAGAAACTAATTTAGGGTTTTGTCTTTTGATTTTTTATTTAACTGGCTTTGATCACTTTTCGTTGATTCACGCAGTCTAACTTGACAGCAATTTAGTGACCCAACGAGTCGCTTTTTTGTCTATTATGATATAATCTGTATTGGCTAGATGGGATTATATAAGTCTAGTGACACTTTGAAGTTAATGGGTATGTTTATCTGTGATAGGCTATCAGCCAATCGGGCATAAACTAGCCATATTATGACTCTGGTGCACATGGTGTCCCAAGGTGCACACATTGGGGACAGCTGTACCTTCAAGTGTTGTTTTAATGTTATTCTCAGATGTTTTTGATTTACGGTGAACTCGGTGCATAAAGATTGGTGCGCTTCTACAGAATTGGGACGAAATTTTGTAGTCAATAAATGGAATTTTCAGATAAAAAAATGGTTTCAACTAATTTTTTGGTGAATTCTAATAAGTTACAATGGTAGCGTCCAAATTATGCAGTCGGAATTATCTGAATATTACTGAATTATTAAACAAAAAAAACTTTAATCGTGTTAGCAGGTGAAAATTGCCGCCATCTATTTTTAAATCAAAACGGAAAATTACCTCCCTTTTTGGACTCTCCTATGTTTTTATCAAATTCTATTTTTATATTTTCTTTGATAAATAATTTTCTACCTCACCAATTTTCGTAATTTTGGGATATGGTTATCTTAAAAATAAGATGAATACGTAGATACCATTGTTTTCATATGAAATTCAGTATTACGAGTTCCGAAATTTCGTCCCAATAGTGTAGAAGCGCCAGATTGGTTTTACGTTTTGATTATGTTGGCTAACTGTAACTGTAAAATGTAGGTAAATTTACTTGGAATTGTTTGATTAATTTATAATATTAAACATATACTTATATCGCTAGTTTAATATTGAATGTTGTAAACAAAGTAGTCTTCACCTGTATTTGGTTGTATTTCCTAAAAGAGAAAAATAAATAAATAAAATTCAAATAGTTGCATCTACCTGATTTGGGTCTTTATATTTTTTCTGTCGCTTATTTAAATATGCGTTTATTTTCCATAAAAATATTATTTTTTTTAAATATGATTAAATTATAACTGTATCATTTAATCGTTAATACTACATTAATTAAGCACACCAAAATGTTATAAATTGTTGTCATAATTTGGTTATGATAAAATTGTTGTAATAGTTATCTATAGAATTATTTGATGTAAATGGCTTCGGAAACTTTCAACTAAGACACAAGCAATTGTTAAGAATTTGAAAGGCAGAAATGGTTTTCTATTTAACAGTATATGTGTTTCCAAATTCTTTTTAGGCTATATTTTCAGCTACTAACAACATATTAAAAAGATCAACTTCTTCACAAAGAAGCCGAAATAAATCCTCATTCTTCGATAAAAGAGACACGTTTTGGGGGAAACTTCTCACAAGCGAGTGAAGTCATTTCAACGATAATTTTTTTTTTTAAACTTAACGATCAAAGTTATATTTCTTATAAAACAATTTTATTTGCATACTACAGCATATGATCGATTAAAATTACGTTACCGTATCATCTTATCATCTTATCATCTTATCGGTGGTTCACGTATTTTTGTGGCACTTTTTCAACATTATTTTCGAACAAAAAACAAATACACGTAGACTTTCAAAATATCATTTCTAAACATGGTTTATCTTCTCTTCAAACTTATGAGGAATCCGTCCTGTTTATTTGTTAACTGCGTTAAAAAGATATGACTAAAAGTTTTATATAGTAAAAAAAAACATGACTATAGGTTTAAAAAACATGATTAAAATTTTTATATAGTTGCAAAAACATGACTAAAAATCTTATATATGAAAAAACATGATTAAAAATCTTACATAGTTGAAAAAAATGATTAAAAATTTTATGTAGTTGAAAAGACATGATTAAAGTTTTATATAGTTGAAAAAACATGATTAAAAGTTTTATATAGTTAAAAAACATGATTAAAAGTTTTATATAGTTGAAAAACATGATTAAAAGCTTTATATAGTTGAAAACAAAACATGACTAAAATTATTATATAGTTGAAAAAACATAATTAAAGTATTATATAATTGAAAAGACATGATTAAAGGGTTAGTATAGTTGAAAAGACATTATTAAAAGTTTTATATTATTGAAAAAAAACATTACTAAAAATTTTATATACTTAAGAAAACATGACTAAAGTTTTATATAGTTGAAAAGACATGACTAAAAGTTTTATATAGTTGAAAAGACATTGCTAAAAGTTTTTATATAGTTGAAAAAACATCAATAAAAGTTTGACATCGCATTCGCAAGTGTTTGAAATCTTTAAAGTTGTCAATTTGCACTTCTCTTTTGTTAAATCCATAACTATTTTAAAGCTAATTTTAATAGTTGTATCTGTTATAAATATTTCATTTTTTTATGTAGAATTTCCATGCGTTCTTGAAATCTATAAAACTGAAGGTAAATCATATTCGTTATATTAAAACTGGTCCATTTGGTATAATGGTAAAAGTGTTAGCTAATGGGCCAGGGGACTATGTTCAATTCTCACTCAAGTTATACCAAAGATTTTTAAAAGTGAGACGCAGTGTCTCCTAGCTAAACACTCAGCGTTTTGAAAGAAGGATCAAGTGGAGTAACCCTGTAATTGAATTGTCTCCCTCACTGTAACAGATAATGAAAAGGAAGCCTTCAGGTCGTCCTCGACTTTAGTCGACCACTTATCTTTAGCTTATATCAAAAGATTTGCTAAATTCACTTTTTTATTTAAATTGTTGTATGCACGCATTGAGATGTGGCCCATCATCATCAGTAATTGTTATTTGTATATTTCATAGTTGGTTAATTTATTTTATTGCGAACTATTATCCTCATCTCTTTTAGTTGTTATTTCACGACGTTTCGGCCAACTATTCCTCTGGCCTTCGTCAGGTGGTAACAGAGAAATAGTTGGCCGAAACGTTGTGAAACAACAACTAAAAAAAGATGAGAATAACAGTCTGCAAAAAAATAAATTAACCAATAATATTTATCTCAATGCTGAATTCCAATTAAATAATATATATACCGTTTGGTACCGACCAGACTATGGAAGATCAGATAATAAATAAACGTGGATTTAAAAGATCAAAGAATCCAACCTTGATCGCCCTTCGGTGCCCGTGGCGCAGTGGATAGAGACGTTGAATCTCTACAGTTCCAGATGAGCATTGTCTGAAAATAACAGTTTCAATACTATCCAAAGCCGGCCAGAGTCTTACTTGGCCAAAACGTGGTGAGGCGACAACAACTATGAAAGGCAGCAATTACTGAAGATGCAGTTAGGAGATTCGGGGTTCCTGGCCAGAGGAATAGACTGACCAGGTTTTATGATTTCAGGTCCAAATGAACAGCTACAGTTGGAATTAGAATACACTCTACTAAAACCTGATTGTCAAAGCTAGTGAATTTTAAAAATGTAATCTGGATGTGAGCATACTTAAAAAGAACGATATGCAATAAAATTCTGTTTAAAACTTGGTAAAATGCCACAGAAACGTATGGAATGCTTCAGGTTGCTTTTGGACCATCAGTTTTTGAGTAGCATAGGAGATTAAAGAAAGGTAAGGAGTTTGTGAGGGTAGTTGAGAAGTGCGGAAGAGGTAAGGAAGTCAGGATGCCAGAGTTGATTGATGAAATTAAGAATTTCATGGATAAGGACCGTCGTATATCTATCGAGACAATAAGTGCACAGTTCGATGCCAGTGTGGAAACTGTACACACAATTATTCCCGGGGAACTGAAGATGTGGAAAATCTGCGCAACAATGCACCAGTCCACAATTCCATCCTTGTCACAGACTATTTTACCAAGATGGGCATCAAGACAGTTCCTCGCCCTCCCTGTAGTCTACACCTTGCTCCCTGTGACTTTTGGTTATTCTCTACGCATAAGAAAAATCTTAAAGGCTGTCGTTATGAAACAATTGAGGAGCTGAAGGCGGCTGTGACGAGGGTCATTGACATACCACCACAAGACGACTCTTATTGGGCCTTCCAGAAGTTGTTGTAACAAGTACATTGCAGCCAGAGGAGTTTACTTTAGAAAGGACTAGAGTTTCATTAATGTACTATCAATAAAATGGCCGTACAAAAAAGTCTGGAAACTTATTGATGGCACCTCGTATATGCGATAAGTTTACTTTGTTCCAATTCAAAATACGTCCTAGCTTTCTGTACGCGCATTCCTCTATTTAGGGCATATTTAAATTAGGGTCATGTTAGTCAATTTATTTTTCCACGTGACTAATTAAAGTAATGCCATAAAATTATTGCAAAATATCTTACATAAAAATACAGAAAATATGAGCTGCAAATGATATTTTTATCATTTTTTTATAGTACACAAATAATAAGTTTAATTTACATTTGTGGAATTCGTAGGTTAGAAAAACGTAACATTTTTCGCACGTCTACCTCATATTTGTCTTGGTGTGTCTTTTTTGCGTATGAAATTTATATAAAGTGTAAAATATCGTTTTTTTTGTGTGTAAACAACAACCCGTCGTTTATTAATGAATTAAATCATCTCAAATACGTGACGCAATAAAAAGATTTAAAGTAGAGTCATAAAATTATAATCTTCGTGAATTAATTTATAAAACTCAGACGAGTGATTTGCTTCTTTTTTCTCGAACTTTTTCCGTTATAAAAACAAATTGAAAAATTCTTTAGTAGTTGGTTTACGAAGAAACCGAAATGCGACAACTTTTTTAGATCACATTAACCAACTTCCGCTTCTAAGAACGGTCACCGAGTGCGTTGAATTAAAAATAAAAATAAAAACGCCGGAAATTGATGTCCCCTTTGTTCGCTGTAATATAAAGCTCAAGCTAAAATAAATAAGGCGATTTCGAAATAATTGGTTATTTTTAGATATGGGTGTGCGACGAGCTGGGATCAAAGTATAGTATCTGTTCTATACTACATAGAAAATTATTAAATCGTTACAGACTGTTGCAATTTGTATTTTATCTCATTCAGACATCTCTTTATTGGATTTAGATGTCTTACTATTTTGAAAGTTGAGTTTGTCTATTTTTTTCTCTCGCGACTAAGAAGGAAATTATTTATTCACTTAAATCTTTGATAGAATAAACATACGTGTATCGTCCGAGCAAACTTCTGTAACAGATCCAGCTGCCAAAACACCATCTATACTTTTATAAATTTGTTGTTTGGTTTTTCTGTGTATTGAGATTCATATTAAAAAAGCTTTTTTTTTTCTATTTATATAAAACGAAAATACAATATTGCTATATGTGGGTAGTGAAATTGCATTCATCTGCAAAAGGTCTAACTAATTTGCATATTCTTTTAAACATTCATTTTAATTAATTGCCTGTTATTTTTTTTTTTTCGGTTTGATCATCTTTAGTTAACTATTACATGTATTTATATCCATGCAGATATTCTACATGGTTTATACTTGCGTAATATTTGCGTAAAAAAGTTATAGTAAACACAAACCATTGTATATATATATATATATATATATATATATATATATATATATATATCCGTAGCAATATATTTTCTTACCATCTTATCAATCCTTATATAAGAAGTTCAATGTGATTACTGAGCAATATATAGAATAAATGATAAAAATTTATATTCAAAAATTCATGATGTTGACCATCTTATAATGGATGATGATATATACGATGGATGAAAGAGCAAAGGCGTCACTTTTTTTTACTTTTTTTTTCCTCCTTCGCGGTACGGGTTCGAGCCTGCCTGCTTACTACCACATTTTTTTTTTGCTCAGCACACACCTTCAAATACCCGAGCAACGCTGGGCACCAAGGCTAGTATATTAATAAATACGAAATCTGCAGTAATCAAAAAAAAAATATTTAAGCGTATTTTACGACCGGTCAATGCCGGGCGGCCTGCTAGTATTATGTACAATTGTATACAAATAACTTTGAAACTTGAATCTTCGTGTGGCTTCCTTACGATGTACAAGAATGTGCATATTGTGTAAAAAGCATTCAATCCTAGGGTTGTGTTTAAAAATTGCCTTCATACTATATATATATATATATATATATATATATATATATATATATATATATATATATATAGTCATCCACATACAGTACTGTTTCGCTGTTTCACAGCTTATATATATATATATATATATATATATATATATATATATAATATATATATATATGAGCATCCAGGAAAATTTCAAACACAAATGCATACACACACACACACACACACACACACACACATATATATATATATTTATATATATATATATATATATATATATATATATATATATATACAACCACACACACACACACGCATATATATGGGAATATTTATATATACAACCACACAGGCACACATACAAGCGTATACATATGCGCATGTATATGCGCACGTATGCACGCACTCGCGTGCGTGTGTGTAGTTGTAACGTTTGCATAAAGTTTGATCCGAGACTAGAATAATGTTTTCGGTGTTGAGGGATACCATACTCTTTTTAACCAGACAAATAATATCTATATAATTTACATTGGTCATTTGCAAGTGTTCAATATCTTTCTGTACTTCCACTTTGTTCCTTTGAGGTTTGTTCAATTTTTTTGTTCATCCATCCATAAACTTATTTACTAATAAACGGAAGCGATCAATTAGTATTATATACTCTGCATTTCTTTTGTTTAGATGGTGACTTTGTGTATCTCGATGTTTCTTTATAATTTGGAACTTTCAATTAGTTACTTTCATTTGTCATGTTTTGTTACTTCTTGGTTCGATGTGATATGCTTCTACCACTAAATGATCAATAATTTATGCTAAATGTTTCTATTCCTCTCTATATATACATATACTAGCCGTTCAACCCGGCTTTGCTTGGGCCTTATGTACTGTTCATAACTTTATGTGCGTATTTATATATTAAAAAGTGTGCATATGTATGGTAATACCTTTCTATATAATAGGTTTCCTTAACTACCATAGAGGTCAATTTTTTTAATTTTGCCCCAATTTTTACCCCTTAACATTTATTGTTTTGGGCTCAAATTAAATTAAAATGTTTGACCCATGTCCAAGTAACTTACATTTAAAATTTCAAGCGTTTCTGACGGAGGAATTTGTTAGAGCCTGCAAAGGTCAACTCTTTCAACTCTGACCTCTTGGCAGCGAATTTTTTCCCCACAAACTGATTAAAAACCTTGCTGCATGTCTGAATACCCTTCATATAAAAGTTCAAATGTTTAGACCAAAATTTGCTTAATAGTTTGCTAGAGATTTAAAGGTACAATCTGTTGAACTCTGGCCCCTTTGTAGCACACTTTTTGGCCAAAAGCCGATTAAAAAGCTTGCCCTATATCTGATTACACTTTATGTAAAATTTCAAATGTTTAGACCAAAAATTAGCTGAGTAATTTGGTAGACACCGCATAGGTCAATTTTTTTTTTAAACTTTGACCACAATTATGATCTCTAAGCATTTATTGTTTTCGGCTCAAATCAAATTATAAAGTTAGATCCATGTCCAAGGAACCTATATCTAAAATTTCAAGATTTAAACCACAAAATTGGCGGAGGATTTTGGTAGCGTTCTCAAAAGTTAAATCGTTGAACTTTGACTTCTTAATCGCCAAATTTCTGGCTGAAACCCGAATAAAAAGATTTTCCCAAATCTCAATATCCCGTGTGTCAAATTTCGAGTCTGTAGGCCGAAAATTGAGTAATTTGATAGGAAAATGTAGACAGACAGACAGACACACAGATATTTTCACTTTTATAGATATACTAGCATTTCGGCCCGGCGTTGCCCGGGTGTTTGGAGGTGTATGCTGAGCAAAAAAAAAACGGTCAATTTTTTTAACTTCGACCCCTATTATGGCCCCTTAACATTTATTGTTTGGACTCGAATCAATTTATTAAGTTAGATCCATGTCCAAGGAGTCGATATCTAAAATTTCAAGTGTGTAGACCCAAAATTGTCGGAGGAGTTTGGTAGAGTTCTCAAAGGTCAAATCGTTGAACTTTGACCCCTTGACAGCCAAATTTCTGGCTGAAACCCGATTAAAAAGATTTTCCCAAATCTCAGTATATCAAATTTCGAGTCTGTAGACTTAAAATTGACAGAGTTATTGCGTAGGGAAATGTAGACACACAAACACACAGATACACAGACAGACATATACTCAAACTCGTTCACTTTTATAGATATATAGACTAGCATGGGTGCCCGGCGTTGCCCGGGTGTTTGGAGGTGTATGTTGAGTAACAAAAAAAAACGATAAATTTTTTAAACTTTGACTCCTATTATGACCCCTTAATATTTATTGTTTTGGGATCAAATTAAGTTATTAAGTTAGATCCATGTCCAAGGAACCTATATCTAAAATTTCAAGTGTTTAGACCCAAATTCTCGGAGGAATTTGACAGAGTTCTCAAATGTCAAATCGTTGAACTTTGACACTTTAACAGCCAAATTTCTGGCCGAAACCCAATCACATAGATTTTCCCAAATCTCAGTAACCTGTATATCAAATTTCGAGTCTGTAGACTAAAAATTTACAGAGTTATTACGAAGGAAAATGTACATAACAACACACACACACAGACACACACACACACACACACACACACACACACATGTTCATTTTTATAGATATATAGACTAACAGTTCCGCCCTGCTTTACTCGGGCTCTATGTACTGTTCATAACTTTATATGCATATGTATATATTTCTATATAATAGACTTCCTCAACTACCATAGAGAAAAGTTGGTAGAAACCGCAGAGGTCAAATTTTTTAAAATTTGACAACAATTTTGACCACTTAACGTCTATTGTTTGGGGCTCAAATTAAATTAAAATGTTTGACCCATGTCCAAGTAATCTACATCTAAAATTTCAAGTGTTTCGACACAAAATTGGCGGAGGAGTTTCGTAATGTCTGCAAAGGTCAACTCTGTAAACTTTGACCTCTTGCCGGTCAAATCTTCGCCCAAAAACAGATTAACAGAATAGCCTTTATATAAAATTATAAATGTTTAGGCCTAAAATTGGCTTAATAATTTGCTAGATATATCAAAGTTCAAATCTTTTGAACTTTGACCCCTTGGAAACCAACTGTTTGGCCAAAAACGGATTAAAATGCTTGTCCTATGTCTGAATACCCTTTATATAAAATTTCAAATGTTTAGATCAAAAATTGGCTGAGTAATTTGGTAGAGACCGCAAAGGTCAATTTACTTTGACCTCAATTATGACACCTCAGCATTTATTGTTTTCTGCTCAAATCAATTTATAAAGTTAAATCCACGTAATCCATATGAAAACCTTCAACTATTTAGACCCAAAATTGGCGGAGCAGTTTTGTAGAGTTCTCTAAGAGCAAATCGTTGAACTTTGACCCCTTAGCAGCAAAATTTCTGGCCGAACCCCAATTAAAAAGATTTTCCCAAATCTCAATACACCGTATGTCAAATTTCGAGTCTGTAGACCAAAAATTGATAGAGTTATTTGATAGGAAAATGTACACAGACAGACAGACAGACACACACACACACACACACACACACATTTTGACTTTTGTAACTATATAGACTAGAAGCTCAGCCCGGCTCTGCTTGGGCCCTATGTACTGTTCATGTGCATATATATATATATATATATATATATATATATATATATATATATATATGTGTGTGTGTGTGTGTGTGTGTGTGTGTGTGTGTGTATTAAAAAGTGTTAATATGTACGGTAATGCCTCTCTATATAATAGGCTTCCTTAACTACCAAAGAGAAAAGTTGATAGAGGCCGCAGACGTCAAAAAATTTTATTTTGACACCAATTTTGACCACTTTACGTTTATTATTTAGGGCTCAAATTAAATTAAAATGTTTGACCCATGTCCAAGTAATCTACATCTAAAATTTCAAGTGTTTCGACACAAAATTGGCGGAAGAGTTTCGTAGCGTCTGCAAAAGTCAACTCTGTAAATTTTGACCTCTTGCTAGCAAAATCAAGTTATTACATTAGATCCATGTCCAAGGAACCTATATCTAAAATTTCAAGTGTTTAGACTCAAAATTGTCGGAGGAGTTTGATAGAGTTCTCAAAGGTCAAATCGTTGAACTTTGACCCCTTAACAGCCAAATTTCTGGCCGGAACCGATCACATAGATTTTCCCAAATCTCAGTACCCTGTATATCAAATTTCGAGTCTGTAGACTGAAAATTGGCAGAGTTATTGCGTAGGGAAATGTACACAGACACACAGACAGACAAACAAACACGTTAACTTTTATAGATATATAAATAGCTAGCATGGGTCCTCGGCGTTGCCGGGATGTTTGAAGGTATATGCTGAGCAAAAAGCAAAACAAAACAAACTGTCAATTTTTTTAACTTTGACCCTTATTATGACCCCTTAATATTTATTGTTTTGGGATCAAATCAAGTTATTAAGTTAGATCCATGTCTAAGGAACCTATATCTAAAATTTCAAGTGTTTAGACCCAAAATTGTCGGAGTTTGGTAGAGTTCTCAAAGGTCAAATCTTTGAACTTTGACCCTTTAACAGCCAAATTTCTGGCCGAAAACCGATTAGAAAGATTTTCCCAAATCTCAGTACTCTGTATATAAAATTTCGAGTCTGTAGACTAAAAATTGACAGGGTTATTGCGTAGGGAAATGTACACCGACAGACATACAGACATACACACACACTGACACACAGACACGTTCACTTTTATAGATATATAGATATACAATAGAAAAGTGCGAGCATGAAATATAATATGGTTAAGCTTAAACATGGAAAAGTAAATAACTAGTTGTTAAAACTGGAAACAGCATTAAGAATTGATTATGTAATGTTCGTGTAATGTTATAAATTGAATTTTAAAAATCTTGTAATGCTGCAGTACTTTAAGTTATAAATTTATTATATTTTTTACTAGAATATCTTGTCCCTTTTCTTTACCAGTTTTAACAACTAGTCCTTTACTTTTCCATGTTTAAGCTTAACCATATTAAAGTTCATGCTCTCATTTTTCTATTGTAATCCATGATTTTTCAAGGTTTCCAATATATTTACTTTTCCTTTGTTTAAATTTCAGTCTGATTCTTTTTTGTCCCCCCATAAACATAGCATACACATATGTAATAACAATGTACGGCACTCGTCTGCTTTCAATAAAATCCCCCTAATTATCTCCCTTTTATTCTTTCATCTGTCTATTTCACTTGTTAGTCCTCTTTTTCGTGACAGCAATGAATTAGTACCAACACTAGTTGCTGAAGCGACATGGTTGCTATGGAAACCAGCCAAAAAAGTTGCTCACCTCCTTACGTCTTTTTACGAATTTGAACATAAATTGCTCATAACTTTTGTTTTACTGAACGAAAATTGACATTTTTTTCACAATATAGCTGAGAAGATGATTTATAAACTGTAATAATTCGACGTTTGAGGTCCCTCCACAACAACTAAGTTGCTCGGAAATACACACATGATTTATTTATAATGGTGAAGACTTTGTGTAAAACCATCCACACTTTTTGGTATTGCTGCTAACACCGTCGGTGCTGATGAATGACACAGGAAAGAGTATACAGTAGACCGCAGGTTTTTACATCAGAGTTTCCTTCTCCTAGATGCATGTCTCAATGAAGACTGTGTGTGCTTCTCTGCCAATGAATTAATACGGCTTCAGATACCAACCTGGAAATTTCTACAACTCGGCACGGTAACCTTCCCAAATGGTCACTTACCTGGTACTGGTCAGGTTCAATGTTGCTTAATATATATATACATATATATATATATATATATATATATATATATATATATATATATATATATATATAGTAGTAAGTTATAAAATATATATGGCAATTAAGCTACACAGAATATTCCGCGTTTCATCCACGCTAGGATTCATCAGGCTTATGCGAGGAATTTGTGGTTTTCCCGCACCCTTCCTAAT